>NC_050445.1:34704786-34739786 GCF_903995425.1 Onychomys torridus | reverse complement strand
TACAAGAAAGGTAGTGAGCAAGCCAGGGAAAGCAGAGCAGCAAGCTGTGCTCCTCTGTGGCTTGTTTCAGGTTCCTGCCTTGAGTTTTTGTGTTGGCTTGCCTCATGGATAGATGGTAGTAACCTGAAAGCCAAATAAACCCTTTCCTCCCTGGTTGCTTTTGGTCAGTCACAGCAACAGAGAAGCAAACTGGAATAGCTGGCCTCAGAGTCACCCTAGTGCCTCTTCCTTGTGAGCCTTCTTGCAGAAACACGTGGTGGCTGCAGGGGTTCCACCATTCTCTAGCCAGTCCTCAAGTCCCATCTCAAAGTCTTCTCTGGAGAGCCAGGATGAGTAAGGTGGCTTTCCTCCATGTGTTCTTTTATTAGGGGATGAGTGTGGTTCGTGCGTTTATTACCAGCTCTTTGGCCAGTCTTGTCCTAGACTAGACGCTCTCCAAGGGCAGGGGTGACTTCTGCACCTAACAGGCATGTGAATCCTTAAACTGAATTTCAGAAAAACACCATATATAGGGCCAATGAACCTGTTGTGCAAACAGGAGGACCTGTGTTTGGATTCCCAGCACTCAAGTAAAAAGCCAGGCTCAGGGGTCTGCAGTTGTAATTGCAGTGTTGATGAAGGCAGAGACAGAAGATGGCTGGAGCTCGCTGACCAGGCCAGTCCAGCTGAATTGGTGAGTTCCAAGTTCAGTGAGGATCATTGTCTCAAAAAGGAGATAGAGAGTAGAGTAGGGGGACAGCCTCTAGCCTATACACACACACACACACACACACACACACACACACACACACACACAGAGAGAGAGAGAGAGAGAGAGAGAGACAGACAGAGAGAGAGACAGAGAGACAGAGAGACAGAGAGACAGAGAGACACAGAGAGAGGCAGAGAGAAAGAGAGAGACAGAGAGTCAGAGAGACAGAGAGAAAGACAGAGAGACAGAGAGACAGAAATAGACAGAGACAGAGATAGAGACAGAGAGACACAGAGAGTTCAATAAGTATCCCAAAGAGTTTATGTTGTTTTTTGTTTGTTTTTAATACCCAATTCTTACACCCGTTAGGCAGAGCTGTTCCTTGGAACTCTGTCTTTTTAGAAGTTTCCTTGCCTCATTCAGATCCCTAGGTCATGACTTTGTGTCCCAGGGAATTCCAAGGGAACAGAAATCATCTCGCTTCTGCGAGCTCTAATGTCCACTGTTCTGATAAAGGATCCCAGCTGTGACAAGGAGATAATTTACTTGAAATTAATGAGCAAAGCTAATTCTGGCAGTAGATTTGGGCAGGGACAGAGTGTACCAGAGTAGAACACTGGCAAGTGTTTCTAACCCTCTGGCTTGGCTTCTGAGCCAGGGAGCTCCCCAGACGTGTTAGTGATTTTTTTTTTTTTTTTTTTTTTTTGGTCTCTGAACTGTCCATTTAACAGCAAACAGACTTTAAGACAGTGGTTAGGGGCTCTGTTGTCTGTTGAGAGCCAGGAGTGAATTTCTGTAGCTTGTTCTTTTCATCACTAGCTCCAATTTTGTAAGATATGTAGGATAATTAAAGTCTGGCTTTTTGAGGGTGTGGGATTTTGGATCACAACTTCATTCCTCCCACTTCCCACAGGGTCCCTTCCACCTACTTCTTTTCTCTCTGGACTCAAAAATAGCTGGTTCCCATGGTTTTGGCTTTCCTGTCCCGCTTACTCTATTCTGGGTCGGAGTCACTTATAGCCAAGTTTACCTGCCAGGAAGTCACTGCCGTTGGCCCACCTGACAATGTTCGAGCCTTTGTTAGATTTGTACAAGATGTGGAATCCCTTTATTGGCGAACTGTGTATAGCTTCCAAATTCTTTGCATTTGGTACAGTTTTGTTAATGTGTGATCTGAGAGGAGGTCCTAGTGAGCGGTAAAGTGAGATTAAAAAAAAAAAGATTAGTCTACAGTTTAGGATAATTTATATAGATTGTTTCAGTATACCTCTTTAGGACACATATTGTAAACCCGGCCTTATAATCTGCCCTGAGGAAAAACCTTCATTCATAAACCATGCTCTTCATTCTCAAATGGCTTTGTATATCAGAGGAGAATGGGGAGACATATGCACATGGAAGCTAGAAAGAACCCTCATGGTGACTCAAGGGTTATGAGAAAAGGGGCCAGCCGAGGAGTTCTGGGACAGAGAGTGTCAGCAGGACACCCATGGATGAGGTTAATTGGAAAAGGCTTAATGGTAAAGACAAATAAAAAGGTATAGGTTCTGGTTTGCCAGAGGCAGTTGAAACAGGCACCCTGGGGCGTGAGGACCACTGTGTAGAAGTGGTTACTATGGCAACAAAGACTGTGGAGGTGCAGGGCCCTACGGGCCAGGGCCACCGATAGGGTTTACTGGAGATGATGGCATCTGGGGTTGAATCATTAGGGAGACTGTCAGGAGCTGGTGGCAGCAATGACCTCTCCAGAGGCGTTGGTAGATGGTGGGCACTGCAGAATGTGAGCAAGAAAAGCCTTAGCTTGCCTTGAACTTGTGGGTGAGAAGCATGTCTCAGCATCAGTTAGAAGCAGGCAGGGAATGAGAGTCTCTGTTTGAGAAGAATGGCGGGGTGGAGGGGGGGGGGGGGGGGGGAGGGGTATCCTGGGAAATGGTAGGTCTAGCTAAGGTGGCAGTTCAGGGAGAGGTGGGAGTAGCTTGTGACAAGGGTGGTTCAGTTCTCGTCACTGAGGCTTCCCAGAGCAGACCTCGGGGGAGAAGACAGGACACTCACAGCAAGAAAGACTACAGGAGTGTTTGCATGTGTGTGTGTGTGTGTGTGTGTGTGTGTGTGTGTGTGTGTGTGTCTGTGTGTCTGTGTGTCTGTGTGCATGTGTAAACAAATTAGCAAACACACCTGACAGTCTTGTGCCTTGAATTCTTAAGGAGAAACAAGGAATTTTAATGAACTGAAGTTCTTAATTTTTTTTAGACAGGGTCTCATGTTGCCTAAGCTAGCTTTGAACTTGCAGTGTAGTCAAGGCTGTTCTTGGACCCTTTATATTTCTGCTTCTACCTCCCTGGTGCTGTGATTACAATCCTACACAACCTTGTCTGGTGAATTATTATCTTTTAACTTGTAGTAGAAGGATTCTTCCTTCCTATGTGGCATCAAACAGTAGGTCAAAATGAATAAAAATAAAGTCTACTATCTTAACTCTGTCACTGCACATTAAACCGTTATCTGTTCCCTGATGTGTTAACTAACATGAGGCTAGGCTGGAGTGCTTTTTGTGAGTGCTGCCCGAATTCACGATGGGTCAACAATGAGTCAATACTGTGTGTAACCCTTACTACCCATCCCATTGTGCAGATTCTTTACTTGAATGTGGCCAGGACTTTTTCTTGGCCAACAGGATGCAATAAAAGGAACATCCAGGGATTCCCACAGTTGGGTTTGGAACATTCTCTGGGTTCCTTGGAGCCCTCTCCCAACCCCCTGAGAGGCCATGTGAGAAGTTCATTGTCTTAAGTTGCCCATGCTTGAAGGGCTACCTGTGGGTGCTCCAGAGGAAGGTCCATCTGAGCTCAGCTTCCAGCCTTCCTATGAAGAAACCAGACATTTGCCTGGGTGTGGTGGCACACGCCTTTAATCTCAGCGCTTGGGAAGCCGAGGCAGGTGGATCTCTGTGTGTTGGAGGCCAGCCTGATCTACATAGTGTGTTCCAGGACAGCCAGGACTATGCAGAGAGACCCTTCCTTCCTTCCTTCTTTTTTTTTTTTTTTTTGGAGACAGAGTTTCTCTGTGTAACAGCCTTGGCTGTCCTGAAACTCACTTTGTAGACCAGGCTGGCCTGACCTCACAGAAATCCTCCTGCCTCTGCCTGAAGAGAACCTTTATTTTTTTAAAGTTACTTTTTAATTGGTTATTTGGGAGTCTCACATATACACCCTGATCACGTTCACTTCTCATCTTCCCATGTCTGTCTTCCCTGTAGACTTCCCACCCCCACCCAAAACAAAACAAAACACCCCAAAAAACAAAACAACAAAAAATACCCCCAAAACATCTATTTCATGTTGTCCATATAGTCACTGAAGCATGACCAAATTTTCTAGTGGCCAGGCCCCTAGGAGAGGATGAATCTTTCTCCACCAGAAGCCATCAACTAAGGAGAGCCATGGTGGCTAGAGGGGCCAGGGCCAGCTGTCCTGTGCCCATGCCACCACCTTCGTCACCTTGCTGTGTGCCAGTGAGGTGTGGGGCCAGCTGTCCCATGCCCACAGCTCCATTGCTGTTGCAGTGTGGCAGCTACCAAGGAGCAGGGCCAGGAGAGATGCTTCCTTAAGAAAAAGAAGAAGAAAACACAAACGGCAGACATGTAAGGGAAGTCATGGTCATTCCTCTAGACCAGTCTGCCCAATGTCAAACAATTTTTATATGGAATTGAAAAATCGAATAGCTGAGTCCTGTCTGGATCGCTTACAAACGAGATTGTGAATTACGGTAGAATTTGGGGTATTTTAAGCCACTGAATTTCAGAATAGTTTGTGGCAGGATAGAGACCACTAGAATTTTATTGGAAAGAAATCTAGACACATGCTCATGGAGCTGGGAGAGACCTAGAGTTCCCTGTCTTACACATCATACTTCTGAACACTGGGGCTGGTGATGGCATTAAGTAGTAGAGGCCCTGGGTTCCATCCCTGGTTCTACATATTATCAGAGACCCCTAGAAGTTAGCCACAAAATGCAGCACTCCCTCAGAAGGTGCCTAAGCCTCCTGACTTCTGCTCCCCTTTCCTGCCCTTGACAGTGCTAGGTCAGCTGTGTTTACCTCCCCTGGGTAACCTTGTTGAAGGGCCTGCAGGGGTACAGATGGTCTGCTCCCCCTGTTCTCTGTGGGAAGCCACTCTGAGAATCTGTAGTTGGTGTCTGTCTGCCTCTCCCACGGCCAGGGACGGCTCTCCGAGGCTGGGTCTACATTTTCTTTTTGACTTCCCTTGTCCCATTCCTTCTAGCAGACTTACAATGGAGAAACTCCTTCCGGCCTAGTAGGGGCAGCAGCCCAGCTTCGGGGAGAGCGCCAAGTTTCCCACCTCAGTGCTGGCATAGGAGCCATGCATGGATGGATCCCTTGATGAGGCCCTCATGAATCAGCATGGCCACACACAGGGCCCACTGCTCTGAAGAATGCTCAGTTTCACACTTTGCTCTTACCATCTTGAATTTCCTAATATTTTTTTTTTGAAGGAGGGGTTAGACATTTTTATTTTATATTCCGGTTCTGACAATTATGTAGTTGACCTTGTCCAAGGCTCATAGTAGGTTCCCTCCTAATTAACAACATGGTCTCCCCTGGCAGGACTAAGTGGGTGGCAGGGATGATGGCTGGGAGCAGAACTGGAGGTAGACAGTGGAGCTCAGGCCCAACACAACAAATCCCGAATGTGCTGACTCTGGACCACTTGGAACCATGCTGGGGAAGCACCTTTGCCATTGGCTGGTTTTCCTACAGGGGAGATAAAAGGTGGCCTGTCAGGTGTCACAGCTTCTATGTCTGGGGGAAACCATGAAGGGCAAGGGCCCCACTCTGAGTCCCCAAGGCTTAGGACTCTGGGGCAGAGGTGAGCCAGGCTCACAGCCCCTTTGAGAGCAGAGGTCAATCCCACTTTGCCTAAGTTGGTTCACACTTGGATATCATTTGGAAAACTTCTCTGCCTGCTGTGGGCTCGCCAGCTCCTAAGTATCGTCCTCCATTCCAAACACAGCTGCCTCTTTTGTCTACCAGCTGGGTCTCACAAACGTCAACAAGGCCAGGTCCAAGGCTGAGTGTGTGTTTCTTCGCCTTTTTCCCCCTATGGCTTTGTTGGCTTAGAACTGTCATTCTTCAGTCTTGGTCTCTAAACTTGTGGCATCAGCATCACCTGGTGAAAAAATGGAAATGCCGATTTTGGGGGTCTCCACCCCAACGCTACTGAATCTAAAACCCTGGGGCTGGTACCCTGCACTTGCCCAAGCCTTCCAGGTGGCCCTAATGATCAGGGAGGTTTGAGAACTATTCTCTTTGCGGTGTGTGGCAGAAAAGGGGTCCGCTTTTTACTGGCACCGCAAGCTGTTGAGCTGGCACCTGCGTGGTGGGTGGGAAGCAGTTTTGCAAGGGAAAGAAAAAAATAACCGTGTGTATGGATCACAACCCCCCCTTTCCCGCGCGCGCGCGCGCGCGCGCGCGCACACACACACACACACACACACACACACACACACACACACACAGGGACACGGGCACGTGAAAGGGCTAAGACCCACCTCACTCCCCGTTCCTCCTCCATTTAACATCTGTTCGCCACGCTTAGGGCTGTTTGAACAAGAGAATCCGTGTCACAGTAAACTTGCTTACAGCGTGTCTGGAAGGCAGGTGGGGCCTGCCACTTTGAACGCAAGCTGAGAACAAACACAGCATACTGAGCCCAAATCAGCCTTCTGCTGCTAGAGACAGGGCTGGAATTTCTGTTTTGCCGGGCCTGGACCCCTAGTGTGCTGCCTTACCTTGGGGTCTTAATTAGAAGCAGCAGCGGCCCTGGGCCCCGCTGAGTTTCTATTTGATGTGACGGAGCAAAAGCCTTTCGATGGAAACCAGGCCTTTTGTTATTTCACGGGGTTCTGAAAAGCTGTTTCATAAAAGCCCTTCTTGGTTCCACTTTGCTCTCCCCGGCACCAACGTAATATTAATAAAACCTTTACAGAGGGAAGTGATTGGTAAGCTCTTAACTCCTCCATGTGTCATGGGTTCTCAGGGTCAATTTAGGTCATTTTAGACAGCATGGCTCTCTGCTAAGAGAGCCTTCTCCTGCCCAGCCACTCTCCCTTTTAGTCACAATTCTCTTTCTCCCATCCACTTTCTTTGGGTCTTTCTAGAGGCATTCTGGTCTACGGTATTGGCTTAGAAGCTTGGATACTTAAAAAAACAAAAACAAAAACAAAAACAACAAAAAACAAAACAAAACAAAACAAAACAAAAACATTCAAGAGTCAGTCGTGATGATAATCCTTGGGATGCTTGTATCTCAAGGTCAAGGCCACTCTGGGCTCCACAGAGAAACCCTGCCTAAAAAAAAAAAAAAAAGGCTGGGTGTGTTCATCAGTTGGTAGAGTGCTTGCCCAGCATTCACAATGCCCTGGATTCAATCCCAGAACCACAAGAAATCTGGTGTGGTGGTGTCTTAGGGTTTCTATTGCCACAATAAAACACGGTGACCAAAAGGCAAGTTGGGGAGGAAAGAATTATCTGCCTTACACTTCCACAATACTGTTCATTATCAAATGAAGTCAGGACAGGAACTCAAACAGGGCAGGATCCTGGAGACAGGAGCTGATGCAGAGGCCACTGAGGGGTGCTGCTTACTGACTTGCTCCCCATGGCTTGCTCAGCCTGCTTTCTTATAGAATCCAGGACCACCAGCCCAGAGATGGCACCACCCACAATGGGCTGGGCCCTCTCTCATCAATAAGTAATTAAGAAAATACAACTGGATCTCATGGATGCATGTTCTCCACTGAGGTCCCCTCCTTTCAGATGACTCTAGCTTGTGTCATGGTGACGGAAGACCAGTCAGCACTGGTGGTGAACGAATCTGTTATCTCAGCCCTCAGAAAGATCAGAAATTGAAGGTCTTCAGCGATTTATTGAATTTGAGGTCTATCTGGGTTACACGAGACCCTGTCTAAAAATCTTTGTGTGAAAATGAAAATCCCCAATTGAGATGTGGGTATTTTATTTTCATCATTGCAGCCCTCTGGAAGACCTAACACATCAAACTAAGAGCTGTAGGAAGCATCATTTGTCTTGCTGTGCTCCATTACAGACAACAAAGGATGTACTATAGGCTGTAAGACATTAGCTCATCTGGATGACTAATAAGGATCAGAACAGAGGGGGCAGGCATCTTTGTTCCCAAATTTGTCACATGTACAGGAGTTCACAATATCCAGTGAAGGAGGTTGCCGGTTCATGCTAAGTCTGAACTGTCCTGTTTGGCAGGGTTGCTTTACTCTGCCTTACAGAAGAACTGGTGCTTGATAAGGTACTGAAGTTTTACACTTAGAGCCCTGGAGTTGTGTTGATTGGACAAGGTCTCTCACTGTACTTGCTACCAACCCCCTCCCCCATTGTAAGTGTGGCATATATGTGTGTGGTGCATGCATGTGTGTGCATACCTGTGCGTGCAGACACACACACACACACACAGACACACACACACAGACACACAGACACACACACACAGAAGCCACATCAATGTGTCACATGCCTTGAGGCAGGGTCTCTCACTGAACTGGAAGCTCATCATTTCATCTAGGCTGACTGGCCTGTGAGCAACTGGAATCTACTTAACTCCACACCCAAACGTTTGGGTTGCAGGCAGGAGCAGCCATGCCCAGCTTTTTGTGTGAGTTCTGGGGACTTTGACTCAGCTCCTCAAGCTTGCACAGCAAGTGCTCTTAGGCATTGAGCCCTCTCCCCAGCCTTTCTCTCTCCGTTCTTCAGGCTTTATTCTTTCCTTCTTGCTTAATCCCCTTTAAACATGAAAAGGACTTTATTGGAAGGACATGGGAGTATTTTACAGGAACTGAAACCCAAGCTTCATGGAGCTCCATGCAGGCCTGGACCAGGAAGTGTACAGAAACCACCAGAACATAGTCAGTTCATATTCATGCATCCATATTCTTTCTATTTTTATCCTCACTTCCTTTTCTCTCTTTCCCCTCATCTGAATTCCTTATTTCTTTCATGCTTAAAGTGTCTTCTTTCCTCTATAACACAATTTTTACTTGGCTGCCACAAAATGATAGACTTTGTTCCCTCATTCAAAGGGGAGCTCTGAGGATGTACTCAAACTCAACACCTAACAGTTGAGTTGGGACAGTTGTGACCTAGGCTGTGGGTAGGGACAAAGTATAATACCAACATTACTGTCCATAGTTCATTTCAAGAGATATGAATTTGTTCTGCTAAGAAAAATTATCTTAAACTAGGGAAATGAGGCAAAAGGACATGTGTGTGTCCTTGTGTCCATGTGTGTGGCCTTGTGTCCCACCCAAGTGTTGTTTAACCTCCTAAGTTTTATAATTGTCTTTAGGATTGGACCTCTGCTTGACTCACCCTCTGTGGCTGATTAGAGCCCCGGTCTATGAAGTTCCATGTTAGCCTGTGAAGTTTTCAGTAGAGAAGCAAAGGATTTGTGTTTGGTGGACAAGGCAACCAGAGGTCATGGGGTTATTTTCCAGAAATACATTAACCAGTTTCGTATCTAGCACTTGCATTCAACACTTTCATTAATGCTGTAGAACCCTCTCCTTCTCCACCAACTGTGCCTATCCTGTAGATGAGTTGTAGTATGAATCTTAAAAGGTCTTATTGATTAAAAACAAACCTGAGGCCAGTTATTGGGGTGAATGCTGGAAGATCAGAGAAGCAGAACAAGCCACAGCTACCTCACCTCACCAGTTCCTCAGCTGATCCTGTTAACTCAGACTAGAAGCCTCTGTGTCCTCATCTGAATGGGTTTCAGCTGAACTGCTGCTCAAAAGCCTAAAAGCTTAACCAGGCTCAGTTCCTGGTCCTCATGCCTTATATACCTTTATGCTTCCTGCCATCACTTCTTGGGATTAAAGGCATGAGTCACTATGCCTGGTTGTTTCCAGTGTGGCTTTAAACTCACAGAGATCCAGGCAGATCTCTGCCTCTGGAATGCTAGGATTAAAGGCATAAGCTACCACTGCCTAACTTCTATGTTTAATATTGTGGCTGCTCTGTTCTCTGACCCCAGATTAATTTATTAGGGTGCACAATATTTTGGGGAACACAATACCACCACAATGAGTCCCGGTGTCTGGATGGTTTCCTCATAAATAAGTTAGATCAGTCTTAACAAAGTCTATTTTCTGTTTATATGATATATATATGATATCATATATATGTTTTTTTGAGACAGGGTTTCTCTGTGTAGCTTTGTGCCTTTCCTGGAACTCACTCTGTAGACCAGGCTAGCCTCGAACTCACAGAGATCCGCCTGGATCTACCTCCCGAGTGCTGGGATTAAAGGCATGCGCCACCACCAGCCGGTATAGAGACTCATTTTTTAACATTCTGAAAATTTTATTTTGTTCTCAGAAAAAGAAATTAGTTGACACCTCAATTGTACCTTTTCTTTCTTATGAGTTTCCTGCCCTTCCTTCTTTCTTCTTCCTCTTCTTTCCTTCCTTTCTTTCCCCTTCCTTCCTTCCTTCCTTCCTTCCTTCCTTCCTTCCTTCCTTCCTTCCTTTTCTCCATGTCTTCTACAACATTTTATCAACTGCCTGGCTTTTTGTTTTGGCGAGAGTCTGATAATAGTGACTTGTCTGTTTTTGTTGGCCTGAAAGACATTTCTTTCCTCTCTGTTCCTGAAACTAACTTTTAGCAGATGAGCATTCTAAGTTGACTTTTTCTCAGGCCTCTTATTCTCCTTTTCTTGAGACAGGGTATGATTACACACCTTGGCACCTATTATGGGTGATTGGACTGGCTCATATTTGTAGCCCAGGCTGGCCTTGAACTTAAAGAAATTCTCCTGTCTCAGCCTCCTGAGTACTGAGACTTAACGGAGTGATCCATGACACCAAGATTAAATCTTTGTAAACATTATTCTATCTTCTGGCAGCATTTGCCACTCTTCAGAAACCAGAATTAATGGCATTGAGTCACAGGGAACAAACTGCACTTCCTGTTTTGGTGACCAAACACCTGTCAAGCAGAGATCTCCATGAGGAAGGGTTTATTTTGGCCCACAGGACCAAGGGATACATGAGGGCATGACACTGGGAAGTGGAGGCAGCTGGTCACATAGCCTCCCCAGTTAGGAAGCAGAGAGCAGACAGGAAGTGGGACCTTAGCCTCTGCCTCTACATTTTCTCTAGCTAGGTCCCTCTTCAAGGGCTATCCCCATATGGGGACAGCACGCTCAAACACATGAGTCTATGGGGGTGCATTTCCATTTCAAACACAATTCACACTTTCTCTTTTCTCTGATTGCTTTTAGTATTCAGAACTTTGACCATAAGGGCCCTAATGATGATTCAGTCTTATGTCTACTACTTAGAATTCATGGACCTTCATGATTCTGAGAATTTGTGTTTTTCATTTATTCAGGGAATAATTCCATGAATTATTACTTCAAATATTACTTCTTTCCATTATCTCCATGCTCTCATTCCAGAATTCCAAATGACTGCATGTTAATGTTTTAAAATTATCTTCTGTGTAACTTTTAACATTTAATAATTATTCCCTCACATCCCACCTGCAAGGCATTCTCTAGATTCTCCAAATCTGTCAAACACTTTCGTTGGCAGCAGCCAGTATTCTCGTCTACTCAATAAATGTATGAACAATGTTTAATATAATCATGGTAGGTTAATGCCAATAGGAATTATTATACTGTGGTCAGAATAGCTAAACTTTAAGAGTAGGATAATTTGAGGTGAGAAGAATATGGAGGAGGGCGGAGAGGAGGAAGGGGGACTGTGATCAGGATGTAAAGTGAATGAGAAAAGGTTACTGAATAAAGAAAAGGATGTGGAGAAGCTGGGCAGTGTAACTTAGCACAGCTCTGTTAGAAAATAATGATCATTAACACACTGGTGCTATTTTCATACCCTGTGAACTAGCATGTCTACTCACAAGCGTAGAGTGAACAGACATCCGAGTACGTGTGCATGCATAGACCCACAAAATCTCATAGCAACGTTGTTCATTATGGCTCTGAATTGGAAAAATTCAAGTGTCTTCCTTGGGGAAGACTGACAAACTGTGACATATTCATAGAATGAAAACTACAAGGGCCATACTGGACACACCATAGTCACACCCAATGACGTGGGTGTGTCTTCCTAGCATGATAATGAGTGACAGAAATGAATGTTTTGGGTGAAGCTGTTCACATAAATAAATGAAAATTCATCGACCCAGAATTACAAAAGCATACTAGCATGTGTAGGGGTGAGCGGAGAGGAGTGTTTTTAAAAAGGGAAGAAAAAGAGCTCCAAAGGTCTAGTAGTGTGTTGATCACTTCATCAACAGTGGAAAGGCTTAGTGACCGAGAAGGGACACCATTATCTCACTTAGTGATTACCCAAGTGTCATCTTATGATAGAGCATGGACAGTGTGCTATTTCATGAAAAGCAAAATAATTTTCTTTGTAAAATAACCAAGACACTACCAGCCTAAATGTATGAAATACTGATATATGGTTATGGTTAATTTGGAGAAGTTTATAGCCTTATGATGCTAATGTTATAAATCAGAATGGCAAATATCAAGGAACTTAAGGAGTTAGTAAAAGAGGGCTGGAGAGATGGTTTAGCAGTTAAGAGCCTCCACTGCTGGTTAAAAGCCTCAACTGTAGTGGTTCTCAACCTGTGGTCATGACCCCCTTGGGGGTCACATGGCAGATACCCGCATTATAATTCATAACAGTAGCGTAATTACAGCTATGAAGTAGCAATGAAATAATTTTATGGTTGGGGATCAGCACATGAAGAACTGTATTAAAGGGTCACACGCTGGGAAGGCTAAGAACCTCTGCCCTACTGCTCTTGTAGAGGACCCGAGGACCCTCAGCGCTCTCCTATCAGGTGGCTCACACCCCCTGTGACTCTGGGTTCAGAGGGAATTCTAGCTGTATCTAATTAAAGTTTCTAAATGTTACTTGCAGATGCAAGCCCTCCTGACTTGTTTATATTGTTTATCATTGGAAACCCTTTGAATCCTTCTTCATCGTTCCAAACTCATGAAAGGTCTGTTCCAAACTGAATTGGGAGTGAGCTTTTATCTGTTCTCAGAGTTTGTCAAATATTTCAGTAGTCAAGTCTAATGTCTGATTGGATCTGCTTTAAAACCCTCTAAGGTGCTGGGGGTAGGGGGGCAGTGGCTCCTGTAATCCCAGCACTTGGGAGGCAGAGGCAGGTGGATCTCTGTGAGTTTGCAGCCAGCCTGGGCTACACAGCTAGTTTCAGGACAGGCTCCAAAACTACACAGAGAAACACTGTCTGGAAAAAAACCAAGCTAAACCAAACCAAACCAAACCAAACCAAACCAAACCAAACCAAATAACACCAAAAGAAACCATGTAAGGTGGCACATTTCTAAAGGGAAAGTTATTTATTTACTCTTAATTCAATTTATTTAGTGATTCTGGAACAATTCAATCTCTCTTTCCATTGGAAATCAGTTTCTTTTTTTTTTTTTTCTTTCTTTCTTTCTTTCTTTCTTTTTTTTTTTTTTTTTTTTTTTTTTTTTTTTTTGTATGCTGGAGCTGAGGATCGAACCTAGGGCCTTGAGCTTGCTAGGCATGCACTCTACCACTGAGCTAAATCCCCAACCCTGGAAACCAGTTTCTATAATTCCTAAATCCCACTAATTTTTTCCCTTTCACTGGTTTCTGTTCACTGATATACATTTGTCCAGAGGGATTTTTCTAATCTTGGTGAATCTGATACTGTATGTTTCTTTTCTATTGTTAATATTGACTTAATTTTTTTCTTTTTATCATTATCAATATTTCCAGAAGTTCATTAATTTTGATAGTCATAGCAAAAAACAGAAATCTCTGTATTAAACATTTTATTCTATATTTAAATGGTATTTTAAATTATTAGTATCTTCTCAAATCTTAATTGCTTTTATTCCACTTTCTTTGGGAGGTCTTGATCTTTCTTTTGCTAACTACTTTAAAATATTTATTTTATTTTAGTTGTTTGAGTTGTGCATGTTCATGTGAGTACAGGTGCCTGTAGAGGCCAAAGGAACTTCCGGGAAAAATTAAGACTCTTAGACATAAATATAATAAAAATAGATAAAATTTAGATAGGTGAGTGCATCTTTCTTTATTAATGGAAAAGCCATAGAGGAGATACATAAGTGGAGGAATACGTGGTCGTGGACACTCTGTCCTCCTTTCTAATTTTGAACTCTAGATTGAAAGCATTCCTCTTCAAAATACCATTGTAGCTTTTCATAGAATTTGGCAAGCTGATTCTAATATTGATTTGGAAAGGCCAGGTTCCAAGAACAGCCAGCACAATTTAGAACAGAAAGAGTTGAAGTATTGTCTCATTATAAAGAAATAATCATTAAGATAGTGGACTGTTAGTGTCACAATTAAAGGTGTTGTGGCACATACCTTTAGTTCTAGTACTTGAGAGGCAGAGGCAGGCAGATCTCTGAGTTTGAGGACCTGGTGAACAGAGTGAGTTCTAGGACAGCCAGAGCTATGCAGGGAGAAATTATCTTAAAAAAAATAGTGGCTTGTTAGGGTAGGATAGGAAAAAAAAAATGCAACCTCATAGGGACATTGCAGAGTCCAATATGGATCTAAGCATTTGCAGACTTGACAATGAGGAAAGTGACATAATGGGAAAGCAGGGACACATTAGACTATTCAACTACCAGCCACACGGGAAATAAGTAACTGGAGCCCAATATTACATCACGTACAAAGATCCATTCCATATGGGCTAAGGGCTCAAAGATGAAGGTTAGAACTCACGCCTTTAGAAAAATCTGAAGCAGGCTGGAGAGATGGCTCAACCATGAAAGGCAAGGTTCACAACCAAAAAATATAAGAAAAATGTAAAGCATCTTTAAGATATAAGGAAGGATTTCTTTTCTTAAAAATAATAATTTTATCCCTTGAGAATTAATGTATTTCCATCATATCCACCCTTTCCACCCTCACCTCCCTACCCACCCAATTTTGTGTTTTCTTCTTTTCTTTTCTCCCCCCATGAAGGCCGGTTTGTGCCGCTCAACCATTCTTGGCTGCCTGAACCTCAAGTTGGCAGCTTGACATGGATTCAGTCTTGCTGAAACCAACCACCCTTATCTCTTAGCACATTATGCTCATGTGTTACTATTTTACATTTCAAACACAGGGGTCTGAGAGGTGGACCGGGAAGCATCTGAGTACAGCCCGAGGAAACATTGGTAGACATGTGAGGAGCCAGTTTCTGGGGCAGTAGGGCTGGAGATCTTGGGTCTAGTTGGCTCCAGATGCTTCTAATCATGAGGGGTCATGCTGAACTCATGACCCCACTGCTTCTCTGCTTGCCAGGGCCATGCCTCTGGTGTGATCCTGAATGGTGGGGGAGAAGAAGACAGAAGAGAAGAACAGACATGGAACAAGGGATGGGCTGAGGAGAGCTGGTGGCAGGCAGGCCTGCAGAGTGAGTAAATTCCCAACAGACCCTTCATTCATCCAGACAGCCCATTTCTCCCCCACAGAAAAGGGCCATTCATTAGCCAGTAGCTCCTGGAATGTAGGCTGGGGAGCTCAGTCCAGGAGGGCCCCTCCTTTCCCCATGACGCCAATCACAGCCTAAAAATAACCTTCCCCATTCCCCCAGCCCTCCTGAGCCGGAGCTTTCCAGGGACTCCCTCTCCCAAGTTGACTCAGTTTGGGGCAGGGAGTGTATTTCTGGAAAAATATTCCTAGCCTGAATTGCCTTTTTCTTCTGAGTCAGACAACCTGAAAATATTGGTCTCCTTAAAAAGCTGAGATGGCTACACAATTTGAACACCTGATTCAAAACTGAATTCAGCCAAAGGCCAGGTCCTAGTGTGCAAACACATGCAGTTGTGTTGGGGTTGCAGGCTGTAAGTAGGCCCGCCTGGTAGTTGCTCATTGTCCCTGTTCTCATAGTGCTGTGGCTGACAGGTAAGGGAGAGAAATCTTGTTTTTTTTGGAGGAGGTGGTTTGTGCTTTAGGCTAGCCTGGAACTCACCATGATATCCAGGCTGGCCTGAAGTCACAGAAATCCTTCCTCAGCCTTCTGAATACTGGGATTACGTCATGAGCTACCACATCCAGCTTCAAGATATGATCTTAGGAGATAGAATATGGTTCAGGATAAAATTTACAAATCATACGCACTTTCTTTTAATTTAGGAAAGACTGTGTAGTTATCTCTCTTTGTACCCATGTTAAAAATGCTTCTTAAAGCTTTTCTTAAACAGCCTAAGCATGGTAGTGCACTTGTAAATCTAGCATGGGGGTTTGGGGGCAGGAGCTGAGGCAGGAGCTTTACAAATGGGAGACACTGACACAAAATAATTGTGTGTGTGTGTGTGTGTGTGTGTGTGTGTGTGTGTGTGTGTGTATACACGCGCGCACGTGCACATGCCATCACTCATATATGTTTGTGAAGCTATTCTTACATAACATCTGGTTGTAGAATAAAGCAGATGTATGGGTTATGTTGCTTATCTGCCGCAAAATAGCCAACAAACGCACCTTGAGGAGGGGTTTGTCTTGGCTCTCAGTCTGAGGGTGCAGTCCCACAGGGTGGGCAAAGCAAGACAGCAGGAGCTTGAGGCAGCTGCTCACATGGTACCTGTAGTCTGGACACAGAGCTTGGCTCCATTTTCCCTTTGCTCAGTCCAGGACCCCAGCCCTCAGGAATTTCCATGTTGGGTTAATCTTCCCATCTCAATTAAGCCAATCTAGAAACTCCCTCACAGACATGCCCAGTGGTTCATTTCTATGGTGACTATAAATTCCATAGAGATGACAATCAGATACCCAACAAGCCAGGCTGCTCTCAATTTGTTAGATGGGGTTCTCAGCTCGGATCTTAGCTTGGAGATCTTGAATAGTTGTCTTCCTGTTCACTTCATTTTCCTTTTTTAGAGCTGCGTAATATCCCGCTAGGTGGCTATATTATGATTTATTTAACTGGCACTTTATTCATGTGTTTCTGATCTTATTCCATCACTTCTCTAATGCATATTACATGGTAGTAAATGATTCTACACTTAGGTCATTTTGCATATGTAAAGAAGTGACTATAGAACAAATTCTTAGAAGTGAGATTGTTGGTCTAAAGGGATCATGCCCTTGTGACTGAAGAGATGAACAGAGTCTCCTCAACCAATGCTCCACCAGCCACTGAAACCTGTCTCCTCTGCAAGCTTCTGCCTCATGAAGCTTTTGAATCTTTGATGACTTGTCATGTAGGAAAATGCCATCCAAGTGGCTTTAATTCTAAAGTTTTATTGTGAGTGATGTGGAGAGTCATTTCAGGGTACACCGATCTATTGATTATCAGCTTTTATATGGAATATGAGTGGCAAGCATCTTTCCTATTGGTTATCGGTTTCATTCAGCTGGCTGTTTCGGTCTACATGGTAGTTTCAGTGTTGAAGGAATAAAGGTTTTCAATTCTTTTTCTTTCATGGCATCTGGATTTTGAGACATTTTAGAAATGATTTTGAGTCTCTAAAAGAATTCTCTTGTGCTTTCTGATAGCTGTCTTGTTGATACATTCAAGTTTATTTTATTCATCATCTTGTGTGCATGTATAATATATGTGCATGAGTGTGTAGTGTGTGTGTAGTCCAGAAAGCAGGTTTCAGGAGCTTGTCTGCTCTTTCCACCTTGTGGGTCCTGGGGATTGAACTCATATTGTCAGGATTAGCAGCAAGCACCTTTACCCACTGAGCCATCTTGCCAGCCCACATTTGAGGATTTGCTTCTTGTAAAGATGGACCTGATGTGTGACATACCATGTGGCCTGCCCACTTATAATCACACCAGTCAAAGAGAAGTAAGTGTTGTGTCCTCCTCCCCCAGCCCCCAATTCATCATAGGACAAATTCTTTGTGTGTTTAAGACTGTTTCTTGACTTTCTTATATGTTACATTAGCCCACACGATTATTTATATACCAGTACCACATAATTTAAAATTCAGACATTCATTACTATATCTTAACGGCACTATACCAATATGTTAATTCTTTTATTTTTATTTTTTGCAATATGTTAATTCTTAAGTACCGGGATCTGCTAATGTTTTCCTTCCTCTTCAGAATATTGTTGTGGGATTTTAAAATAATGTTTTAGACTTTTATTGACATATTAATCTAGGAATTCATTTCAAGAGTGCTATTAGAACATGGTTTATCTTTTTCTTTGCCCAGTCCTCTTCTGCTTCCTTCAGGGCTGTTTTCAAGGTTGTTCTTTTTTTCTAGGGAAGAAAGACAAATATCACGTATCACTCCCACACACGGAATCCAGATATACAGACACAGATGTGGGTGTGACAGGGCAGGAGAAGAGGGAACATTTAGAGCAGGAAGGGACCCGGAGCTGGGATGAAGGTCAAAGTGGAAGGGGTAGCTGTTTTTTACTCTTTTGGCTCTTGGGGGAGGTTGTTTATTTTGTCTCCCCCCTCCATGGCTTCTATGGTAAATGGAGTCAATCTTTTGACTGATTCTGTGGCACATTAAATATTCTTATTGTTAAGGTTGTTTTTCCATTGATTTTCTTGAGTTTTCTGGCATATCATCATAGAATCCCTGAATAGTGATTTTAAATTTTTAATTAAAATCTAATTACAACACTCCCTTCCCCTTCACTTGTGGCCCCCCCGGCCCTCCCCCCCTTAGGGTGAATATTGGTGTTTTACTTTTTTTCTTCTCCACTTTCTTGACTTCCTCTCGGAAGTTCATTGAACGTCTCTTTAGTGGCACACGTGTCAGATGAGGTCTCTGTGGTGGCAGACTTGGGAGAAGTTTCATCAGAAGCACAGGTATGTCTAGGGGACCAAGACCAAGACCTTGAAACCTTCCTGGTAAATCCACTGTTGCTGTAATATCCACTGTAGGTTGAGTTGGCCCAGCAGGTACAGGGGCAGGTATGGAAAGTACTGAAGAAGAGCTCACCACAGGGCTCAAAGAGGCCATCAGGGCTGGAGCTGTGCTTGGCCCAATTCTAGAAGCCCTGGATGTGAATTTGGGAAAATATGGCTGTGGTATGTGTTTGCATGTGTGTATGTGTGCATGTATGCTTTCCTTTAGGTATGCACGGATAAAGTAGACTTTGATGACCTCTGAATTTGAAACTTGGGTTCTTACTCCCTTCCAAGGCATGCACCATGCCTGGGTACAGTTCTGTGGGAGGGAGCCTTTGTTGTACTGCCTATATTTCTACAGGATGAAGTCTCTACCGCTCTGTCCTGTGACTTCCAGGGATGTCTTCCCTAGTGCCCTGGTGTTGAAGGCATGTTGCCTAGGAACAGAAACACATGGGTTGAGCCTCAGACTTAGGGAAGACTGATCAGTGCACATAAGCCTCTTCATCTGCAAACTGCCAACCCACAGAGCTCCAGAGCTGAGCTCTTCAGCTCTATCCACTCCTAGTAAGTAGGTGGTCACAGTGGATACCATGCAGAGTCCTTTTGTGGCAGCCATGCTGTTTAATGTTTACTGTGTGTCTGCATATGTCAGGGAGGAGAGAGAGAATACTAGTACTAAATGCTGAGTCTCAAGGACAAAGAGCAGTTTTACAAAGAGAAAATGGCAAGAGGCTGCTGGAAACGAAGACACTTACACTGAGACAGTGGCTGAACACTGTCGCTGGTCGTTGTGATGGCCTGAGGTTTGGTCAATACCTTGAAGTCCTTATTTAGTCTGGCTGTGGACCCATAAGCCATAGCAGCTTCCCAGCTTCAGTGCTGTTCAGGTTTGCTCAGTGTCAAAGAGTGAGTAGGAGAGAGAGAGAGAGAGAGAGAGAGAGAGAGAGAGAGAGAGAAGACGTAGTGTCTTAAGATCATAGTCCCACTGAGGATTTTGACCACCTTAGAGAGCCCACCCTGGAGTGGATAGACAATGGCCTAGTTTCAGCAAGACTGTCCCAAAGAACACAAACCATCATGCCCCAATATTAAAACTTCACATGTCTGAGTCACTATCTTTTAAAAAATGATATTTTTAGTTAACATTCAGAATAATAGGCTGCGTTATGACATTTCATCAGTGCATGCCATCACAGGTGGCTTGCCACAATGACCCTTTCCTTTGTCCCCTCTCCCAGCTCCTGCTGGGTCCCTTCCTACCATCATATTCTGCTTTCATGTCCTATCTGCAGTCTGTGAATCTGGATTCCATGTGTGGGAGTGAACACACAGTAGTCACCTTTCTTCTCCCAGCCCACTTACCCTCCCTTCCCTGGCTGCCCTTTAGATCACTTCTGCCCCTTCAGAGTTCTTCCTCTATGTTTGTGTCATTCTAGTACACATACACGCATTTATATTACACATATCTGTATTGGTGAAACTATTAAGGCCACTCCACGTAGTTAAAAGGGAGGTTTATTTTGTGGGGTAACTTACAAATGAAGGGGTAGGTTGCAGGGTCTGGGAAAGGTATGGTGCAGTCCGGTGGTGTTCTCTGGAGAACTCTGCTCAGTCTACCTCCAGCGTCCAGGGTCCTGGAACCAAGAGAAGCCTCTCCTCTCGATCCTGAGTCTTCAGCGTCCTCCCTCAGCCCCACCTTGTAGGCGTGACCATTACCGAAGCCTCAATGGGGGTTGGAACTTCCAGACCAAGGCTGGAATGGCTACCCACTACATATCTGCATTATCTATATTGTACAGATAATGTCTAGATTAATATAACAGAACAGATACAGTTTCTGTCTTTCTGAGTCTGGTTTATTTCACTCAAAACTGTGATCTCCAAATCTATATTTATGGCTCCATGAAACTCCACTGTGTATATACACCAGATTTATTTATCAACAGATACCCTGTTGATGGGCCGCTATTTGGTTCCACATGTTGGCTACTGTGAATCACAATCCTTCCCCAGGTGAATCCAGAAATGGCGTTAACTTCAGACTTGGGGTCCTTGGGATTCTGACTCACAGCAAGCAGGAAGCTTGTGTACCTAGTGGCTAAGCAGTGGACTCAGGAAGGACAGCCAAATGAGTTTGCATAAGCAATCCTGAGACTTTTTTTTTTTAAAAAAAAAATACATTTTGAGAAGGAAGATTCTAGAAATCAGAGTAGCCTGGCTAGCTGAGGACTTTGAGATGCAGGAGAAACATGAGTTATTTTTGTGTCATCCCCCTGCCAGTCAGCGTGATGGCTGTTTCTTGCTCTTTCCAATGAGACAGGGTGTGTTCAGGGTGACATGGCCATGGATTTCTTCCTCTTCGGCATTCATTGTGCCATGGGAAACAGGCGACGTACTAGGCTGTTCAATGTGCGGTGGTAAGCTCTGGTTTGACAATACTCTATTTCTCATGGGGGAAGCACAGTTGCTAAACCACTGAAATTGGCCAGAAGCTGTGTCGGTAGCAGCCCACTCAGGCAGCAGACATGCGGTCCCTGGTTCTTAGCCTTGATGTGGTATCCAGTATGTGGGAATGAGAAGAACCAGAAGCTTTGGTTCAGAGTCTCCCATTCTGGCCCTGTGTCAGGATGGGAAGTGCTCCCAGAGCCTTTGCAGATCCCAGTTTCTCTAGCTTCTTCCCCAGAATCTCGGTGCAGTGAGTCTGGACTGGGCCAGCAAGTGAGTCATGTCCAATAGCTGTAGGAACCACTGATCCAGATGGCCATTGGCACAGTCACTACACAGCTGTGCAACCATTGGCAAATTGCTTTCACTTCCCTGGACTGCAGTTTCGACAATGACTTGGGCTGGAGGGATAGAAACTTGGCTATAAACCAACACCTCCCAGGGAGTATTAGAGACACAGATTCCCAGGGCTAGAGAGATGGCTCAGTGGTTAAGATCAGTGGCTGCTCTTCCAGAGGACCAGGGTTTGGGTCCTAGCACCCACATGATAGCTCACGATCATCTTCAGCTCTAGTTCCGGAGGCCTCTTTGGGCTTCCTTGGGTACTGGGCATGCATATGCGGCCCAGACACACATGCAGGTAAAGCACCCACATATATAAGATAAAACAAATATATCTTTAAAAAAAGAAATACAGAAAATACAGTCCTATGCCAGACCTCCTAAACTTGAATCTGTGGGATCCAGGCTTGGGGACCCAAAGCTTTAGGAAGTTTCTGGGAGGTCCAGATACAGCCATTTACTGGTCAGAACCACCTGATGTCAGTGACAGCCTGGGCCCCCTTTACACCTGATATGCCTTAAACTCAAGTGGCTAATCATAATGAGTGTTAGCAGCTGCCATGATTTGCTTACATTCTGTCTGTCTGTCTGTCTGTCTGGTATCATTTTGCAGATATATCTGGTACCCTTTAGGCTGCAACATAGTTACAAATGTGATATACCACAAAATTGTAGACTTCCTTAAAATATTATGATGTGCCTGACGGTGGTGGCACACACCTTTAATCCCAGCACTTCGGAGGCAGAGGCAGGTGGATCTCTGTGAGTTTGAGGCCAGCCTGGTTTCCAAAGCAAGTTCTAGGAAAGGTGCAAAGCTACACAGAGAAACCCTGTCTCAAAAAACCAAAAAAAAAAAAAAAAAAAAATTATGGTGTGTGTGTGTGTGTGTGTGTGTGTGTGTGTGTGTGTGTGTGTGTAAGTAACATGGGGAAGAGTGTCACAGTGGTTATGGATGTGACCAGAGCTCTGTCCTGCTCTGGATGATAGTCTGGGGGAGCAAGGGATGAAGACTTATGGCCTCCTCACTGTCACATTCCCATGCTTCAACTTGGGTGCTTGGGTGGTAACACATCATCTTGCAATTGACACTCTTGGTTGTTTTTCTTCTTGTGACAAAATGCCATCAAAAGCAATTTAAGGAGAGGAGAGTGTATGTTGGCTTTGAGGGGACACAGTCCACCGTGGTGTGGAAGGCACAGCAGCAGGCATAAGAGGCAGCTGATCACATGTGCCCATGGGCAGGAAGCAGAAAGCATCAGGAGCCAGACCCGGTCCAAGAATGGCATCATTCACATTTAAGGAGGACGGTCTCATCTTAGAACCAGTCTAGAACCTCCCTCTCAGAGGTGCCCAGAGATTCGTCTCTAAGGTGGATCTAAATGCTGTCAAGTTGCTATCAGTGTTAAACGCCACACCCTGGGGTTTACACGGCGTATTTATACACATTATCACAGTGAATTATGTGCAGCGGGGGTTTCTCATTTGCAAGGTGCTGAGGTAGAAAAACACACTTTAACATCTTTGGCCAGAAGCACTGATGTCATCTACTCCCCAGTGGCTGACTCTGCTCTTCACCTCCTCACTGGTTTTATCGAGTCTATTTCTTAAAGCAGCGTTTTCTTCCTGCTCCTCTCTGACGCAGAGTTTTGTGTTGAGTTGACAGTAGTAACTAGTGAGCTCATATAACAAGCATGATGCCCTTAGGAGACGGGATTACAGAAGTTCACCCAGTTGCCCCTCAGTGCCCGAGAAGGGATGGGCCCAGGATCCCTGCAGGCCTCAGCACCCAGGGCTGCTCCAGGCCTTGCGTAAATTGGCATTGCCTTTGCATATGGTCTGTGTAACCCTCTGGCATGCTGTAGTCATCCCTGGCTTGCTTGTCACACCTAACTCAGTGGAAGTGCTCTGTAATAATTATGACATTGTGTTGTCTCAGGCTAACGATGGGGGAAAAAGTCTGCATCTACTCAGTGCGGTTCTTTTCTTTCCTTTTCCGGTTGAGTCAGAGTCTCATTATGTAGCTCTGGCTGTCCTTGAGCTCATAGACCTGCTGCCTCTTCCTCCTGAGTGCTGGGATTAAGGTAAGTGCCACCATGCCCAGCCCAATTATTTGTTTATTTAATCCTTTCTTTCTTTCTTCCTTTCTTCCTTTCTTTCTTTCTTTCTTTCTTTCTTTCTTTCTTTCTTTCTTTCTTTCTTTCTTTCGAGGCAGATTCTTTCTGTATAGCTGTCCTGGAACTCACTAGATCAGGCTGGGCTTGAATTCATCCACCTGCCTCTGACATCCTAATGTTGAATTAAAGGTGTATGCCACTATGCCCAGCTATTTATTTATTTTTTCATTCTGTGTGTGCCCATGCTATGCCCAGAGGGAATCTTGTGGGAGTCAGTTATCTCGTTCCACTGTGTGGGTCCTGGGGGTTGAACATAGGTCTTCAGACTTCGTGGCAAAGCTCCCTGATCCACTGAGCCATCTCATGGTCCTTCCTGAATGTATTTGGTCCATGGTTGGTTCAACTCATGGCTGTGGAATCCAAGGACACATAGGCCAACTGTATAGCCCCAACAGCAGCAAATACACAGCAATGGTGAACATCTACATAGTGTTTTTTTAGAAGCCATCTGAGCCCTTTTATTTTACAAAAAGGACAATGATGGCCTTCAATAGGCAGTGACTTGCTCACAGATAACATAAAACTAAAGATTCAAAGTGTACCATTCATTTTCAGTGGCATTTGGCATGTTCACAATTTTGGGCAGCTGTTAGCTCTTGTGCATTTTAATCACCCCCAAAGGAAAGCCTATGCCCATTTTGTCTTAGTGGATTTACCTATTATGGAAATTTAATATAAATAGAATTGTTCAATAGGGAATCTTTTGTGTCTTGCTTCTTTCACTTAGCAGAATGTTTGTGAGGCTCATCTGTATTGTGGTATATTTTGGCACTGCATTAACTTTTATGGCTAAAAAATATTCCACTGAATGGATGTACCACATTTAAAGAATCCATTTGTCTGTGGCTGGGCACTTGGCTTGTTCTCCACTTTTGATTGCATTACTATAAACACTCATGCTTAAGAATTTAAATACTAGTTTCTCTGTGTGTGCGCACACTTGCATATGTTGGAGGCACTAAGTGTAGGTATGTGCACCTGCACATATACACAGAGGCCAGAGGAGAACATCTGTAGTTGGATTTTTCCTGCCTGGGCCCACAGTCAGGACAAATTTCTCTTACCTGCCAGTCCCACAGTCGCTCAGACCCAACCAAGAAAGCATACAGAAACTTATATTGCTTACAAACGGTATGGCCATGGCAGGCTGCTTGTTATATATTTCTTCTATCTCAAATTAACCCATTTCTGGGTTAAATACTACTACTAATTATCAGAGATAAAGAGTAGGGTTCCCTGAGGTCCCCCCTTCTAGGACAGTCCATAGGGCCAGTCTACTGTGGGCCCAATGCAGGCAATAGAGTTGATATGAGCTGGGAATTATAATAGTTGCATTAGGTCTAGAGAACAATTCACAGACCTTACCACCTCATCTGACTCTTATGGACCTTTTCTATTTATTTATTTATTCATTCATTCATTCATTCATTCATTCATTTGTTTTTTTTAAATTAATTAATTTTTTCATTTATTTTACATCCTGAATGCAGTTTTCCCTCCCTCCCTCCTCTCCCTTCTTTCCCTCCCTCCACCTCCCCTCTGCCCTCTGCCACCCCCAAGTCCTCCTTTGTTTCTGTTCAGAAAGGGGCAGGTCTCTCATGGGTGTCAACAAAGCATCCATCCCCACTTCTGGAATGTTCCTTGAGCCTTGAGTGAGTAGCATAAGGGCTGAGCCGACAACTGCCACTTCTTCTCTGCATTTTGGGCTGGAGCACAGTTTTTATAAAATAACCCTCCCCAACAAAAGCTTCATTTCTACTCATCTGGTCCAGTATGAACTACCACACAACACAAGGCCCCGCCCACATTTTCTGCATTTTCCATGCTCCTTCTTCTTCTTTTTTTTTTTTTAAATTAGTAATAGTATTTAATGCTCTAGCATTATCAGGCCTTATTTGTGTTTCCTTGAAAGCACGCCGGGTCTTCCCACCACTGTGCCTTTGCTCTCTGTTCTTGGGGATGCTTTCTGTAGCTCAGAACCTCAGGCTGGCGCAGCAGTGACAGGAACATGGGAAGTATTCACAGGAGGCGAAGTCTCCAGGGGGACCCTGCTGCCCCAGCAGCTCAGCTGTGTCTGTGGGTCTTTCCTGGCATCTTGGCATGCTGGATCACTGCAGTGTAGTTGCAAGGAGTCTGTTGGAACAGCAAGCATCATACCCATGGTCAAGGAAGAATCTCAAAGGTGTGACCAGCAGTGAACTTCCCTTTCACCCAATAAAAAACATTTTAGAAGTCTTTCTCTTAAATGGCAGGAATAACATTGTATCACATAGCCAGGGCCTCTTAAATGGCAGGAATAACAATGTATCACATAGCCAGGGCCTCTTAAATGGTGGAAATAACATTGTATCACATAGCCAGGGCCTCTTAAATGGTGGAAATAACATTGTATCACATAGCCAGGGACTCTTAAATGGTGGAAATAACATTGTATCACACAGCCAGGGCCTCTTAAATGGCAGGAATATCATTGTATCACATAGTCAGGGCCTGTCTGCATCGGAGGCTGGGAGGGTGTGTTTTGTTAGGAAGTGAGAGAGGAGGGAGGTAGGTGAGGCCACCATTAGTGTCTACCCTGCTGTCTGTGTCTCCTCTACCATGACGTTCCATTTTCTTGTTCAGACGCAGACACTTTTCCCCGTTCATACTCATATGTTCTTTTATTGATTTCAACACAAATATGCTCTCATCTGAGCACTTGTTTTTGTAATTATCTTCTCTTCCCTCCTAGATTAGAAGCTTCAAGAGCAGAGGCCACGTCTAGTTTTTCTTAGAGCATCCAGAAGTGGTCCCTCAAACAAACTCAGCTGGAAGCTTGAATATTCACAGCAACTTGAACTAAACACTGTGCTGTTCCGCTGCCCGCTACAAACTCCATTCATAGTTTTCTTCATGGATGTTTTAGAGATACAGACAGACCCCACACCTGACACTTGAGTGCAGCTTAGTGGGGGATATGCACCAGGGTATCAATTTATCAATTTAAATGTTTAGTTAGCATATATTAATTATATAACAATGGGCTTCATGGAGGAGAGAGAGATGGCTCAGCAGTTAAGAGTACTGGCTGATCTTACAGAGGATCGGGGTTCAATTCCCAGCACCCACATGATGGCTCACAATCATTTGTGACTCCAGTTCCAGGGGATCCAATACCTGTTTTTGTTTTTTTGTTTTTTGTTTTTGGCTTCCATGAACACTGCACACACATACACACATAGTGCACAGACATACATGTAAGCAGAACATTTAAAAAACCAAACCAGTGTGCTTTTTCATGATGTTTTCATACATGCACATAATGGATTTCAATCACATTCATTGTCCTCTTTACCATCTCTCCTTCCCAATTGTGCTAATCCCCTTTCTCCTCTCAACTTGTGTCATGCTAACTTATTATTATTATTATTATTATAATTATTTTGTATCACTCTTCATTGACTGCATCCAGAATTTGGAGCATTGACTTAGAAGAACCTGAGGAAAATAATTTGTTTTTGTGAGGCTGAGAATGAATGAATCGACACAGTTGATCTTGCCAGCTCTTGAGTTCTGTGGCTGAGTCCCCTGAGAAAGCTGTACTTAAGGAGGCACAGAAGACTCAAGCCTGCACAAGCATCCTTTCCTCCTCTGACCAGTGCTGGGATGAGTCTGCTGTAGCCAAGGCCCAGCGCGTCAGCTCCATTCACCGAAACCATCTTGGGATGTGTCCTTTGTATGTTTGAATGATTGTTCCTTGATCTTTAACCATGTTGGCTGTGCTTTGAGCGGCAGTAGGACCGGGCTTCTCTAGCTCTGCTTCAAAAGCTCTTTGTAGTTTGCCTGCCCTTTGGTCTGGTCTCCCTGTCTTTGGTGACATCAGGCCAATCTGAGTTAACCTCAGTCCTGCCGCAGCTGTACCTGGGCTCTGCCTGCTTTGACCCTCTGGAATGGAGAACCTCAGACAAAACAGAACTTCAGCCCTGTGGAAATGTTCACCAAGCTTTAGAAATGTAAAGTGATTTTCACGTAGTGCCAACCCTGCCACTAGCCACCCTGGCCATCGTTAAGAGTTTATCATTAAAAACTAACCATCTTCACACAGTGCCAAATATCTAAAGGAAAACTCAACTGTGTGGATGTTCTTTCTCAATGCTGTGCAATCCAAACATTTGGCCCCCGAGAGAATCTGGAATCTGTGTGTATTTAGCACACAGACCCCTGGACGTTTGGATAAGGAGTGGAAAAACTCAGCAAAGATAGGGAACCCTGGCATTTGTAGAAAGGAGAGTCACAAGGCCGAGGAGTCCATAGGTGGTTTCGGGCTGTACAGACTCTGATGAGAGACCCATCCCAGCCTAACAAAGTGAGGACAGGCAGCAGGTCAATACTCACCTCCCTGGATGACCTCTCTGTCCTTTTTAGCTTCTGGGCTAAGAAGCATGTGTCAACTTGCACAGCCCTCAGCAACCTGCTTTCTCGGCCCTGGCTCACTTTAGAAAGCAAAAACAAATTCTTTGTTTCAACATACCACAGCTACTTAGATGTGGAAACTTAGCCTTCTTAAGATCAAAATCCCATGACTCACCTTGTCTCCTACTTTATTAGAAACATGTGGCCCTACAGTTGGCACCATCAGGCTAGCTAAAATGTACCTATCTTAAGACAGGTGACACCAGCCAGAAGCTAGCACATTTGGCCCAAAGTTAGCAACACAAGGAACGACACACAAGGCAGACTGTATGGCAAGCTTTTATCTTCATCACAAAAGCAGTAGACAGAGAAGGGACCAAGTTCTCTGAGCTACGCACCTCTTCCCACCTAAATGACCCAAAGAAATAATTTGCCTTTGTGAGGCTGAGATTGACTGGCCTGACATGGTCTTGACATGTAAAGCTCTATGACCCACAATCCTCCTGTCTCTGTCTCCTGAGTGCTACGATACAAAGTAAATTCAAGGCCAACTCAAGCTGCCTAATGAGACCCTGTCTTAAAAAGCAAAGATCTGGGAGTACAGCTTAGCGGTTGTGTGCAAAAGTGCAAGGCCCTGGGTTCGAGCTCTGGCATGGTCACAAAGAAAACCAGAAAAAGAAAAATTCACGGGCTTCTTGTTATGGTGGTATCACCAGAATGTTGCTTCCCTTATCCTGTCCTTCCCTTTCATTCTAGGCTGGAAGAATTCTGTTTCTCAAAAGGCACATTCTTTATCCAAAACATCAACAAACCCTGTTGCCTTTGGACATTAGAATCAGAGCAAAGCAAACAAGCAAAGCAGAGAAACCCAGAGTGAACGCGGGAGGGGCTTGGCTCCCAGCCTCACGCTGGTTGCAGTCAGCTCGTGGAGCCCGTGGATCCCTGGCAGTCTCTGGCAGAACAGCGCCCCCTGTTGTTAAAACCCTTAACTTTTCTTTCACAACCTCAAGTCTTCTGGCTTGCTGATCCTCTCAGTTTAGAAATCCCCTCCTCAAACACTTAGTGACCATGTGCAGTTCTTGCAATCTGCAAGCTGTTTGGAGTTGCATTTCTGGGTTGATGAAGCCATGTTTATCATACCACACAGGACAGAAAGAAAACATTTCCACCCAGCCCCCCACCCCCCTTGTGTGTGTGTGTGTGTGTGTGTGTGTGTGTGTGTGTGTATGGATGCTTTGCCTGAATGTATGGCTGTGCACGACATACATACCAGGTGCCTACAGAAACCCAAAGAGGGCATTAGATCACCCTGGAAGTGGAGTTATAGACGGTTATAAACTGCCATCTGGGTGCTGAGGCTCCAGCCCAGGCCTTTTTCTTATGATGGAAAATACCCGCTGACCCCCCCCCCCCCCCAGATTTCTTCCTCATCTTTTCTATAGGCAGGGGATGTCTGTAGGTGAACAGAGCAAGGGGCTTGTGTCCACTGCTGCACCTGGGTGACAAAGGATCAACCTGATGTCCCTATGAAGTGCCCTGCTGGAACGGCTGCTTTTTCCTGTCATCTGCTCTTATAGAAGCCAGTGCTAGTGTGGGCCTCCCAAAGGCATACCAAATAGTTCAACTTGGCTTGGCCCTTCAACTTCCTTAGCTCCAGGGGTCTAGTGCAGATAGGGCCACTGTGGACTCCAGCCCCTAAGCCCTCACTTTGTTCACTGCCACCCCCCCACCAGGGCCACCAGAGGTGACCACAGTTGCTTCTTCATTGCCGAAGACCCACTCACAGTCTTGTCAGTGGGTCAAGTGTTTCAAAAAGCAGTTGCCTAAGAGACCCCATGCAGCTGACTCCAGTTTCCTTCCACAGAAGGAGCTAGACTCTCTCCCCCTTTCACAACCGAATTTAGGTTCCAGTTTTCTGAGAAGGACAAACAAGTGTCTTTTCTAACAAAGGGCCATTTATCCACAAGACCCTTAAATTCAGTGTCGAGGGGGAGAGTAAACACAGAGGGTCTAAGTCAGCCTCACAGTGTCTCAAGGACAAAACCAGCAGCCCCTTCTGAGTCACGTCCAAGCTTGCAAAAACCGTAAGACTAAACCTCAACCAATTAGAAATACACTAATATAACTGCTGCTTGCTTAACCAGTTATGTAGCTGTCCCTGAACCTCCCCTTAGCTGTGCGGCAAGGAGCCTGCCCGCCCCTCTCAGGGTCGTTGCCATTTTGTACAGGTGAACACCCCACATGCATGTGGTATAGTAAACGCTCTTTGTTCTTGCACACTATTTGAGTCTGGGGTCTTTCTCCAGGGTTTCCTCAGACCCTACACTAGGACTTGCTAGGTCTCCCTCATCCCCTGCTTCCACTTTGCCCACACCCAGTCCAGCAGCCCTGGTTTTCCTCTGCTCCTGGCATCCTGGCCCTCAAGACTCACCATCTAACTCTGGGCTTGCCAGATCACACATCCAAACCAGGGATTGAAGGGGAAATGGGGTGTTTCCTTAGAACTTTGTTCTACATTGATGTAGGATGGAGAAGAGAAAACAGGCCTGGGATGCAGGTACCAGAGAAGAGGGGACAGAAATAAACACATGGGAAGCCCATGAACTGAGGAATGGTGGCTGTGGAGCCCCCATGGGACTGGACTAGGCTCTCTGGATATGGAAGACGGTTGTTCGGCTCGAACCATTTGGGGGACACCCAGACAGGGGGATCGGGATCTGTCCCTGGTCTATGGGCAGGCTTCTTGCACAGCCTTGGTGCAGTGGGAAGGGGCTTGGACCTGCCTAGGCTCAGTGTGCTGGGCTCTGCTGACTCCCCATGGGAGACCTCAATTTGGGGGATGTGGGGCTGAGAGGTGGGAGGAGGGAGGAGGGAGGAGTTGGGGGTCTGTAGATAGCATGTGAAATGAGTAGAAATTTTCTTAATAAAGAAAAATGGAAAAAAGAGAAATACACACATGGCTCTGCAAGGGTACACAGGGTCTACACTGCATCAATCCAGGGGTCTTATTCACACAGGAATATGACATGGAAAATGTCTCCATCGAGCTCCATTTTTCTCCCACTCAAGGCAGGATGGAGAGAGTGACATACTTTGAATTCTGAAGGTCACTGATGAGTCACCTCAGCTGTGCCCCTCTGTCACCGAATAGCTGGGAACAGCTTCTTCACCGTCCCTGGAACCCCCACATTCCTTATTTAACAACTGAGTTGATAACACTGTCTCTTCAGAGTTGCTTCAAGGATGAAATGGAATCTTATGCTTGCTTCCTGGCATGCATCGGGTGCGGAATAAGTGTCATTGTCTCAGAAGCCTCGTCCTGCTTGAAGGACTGTTTGCCCATCTCACTATTGGCCCTTTTAATGTAAAAATTATCAGAAACTCTGAGGGGCACTAAAAGAGGATGGGGGAGAAGATGGGATTGTTCTTGAAGCTTACTTAAGAAAGTCACACATCTATCAAGGTACATGGCTTTGAAGAATTTTAACAAGAGCCACATTGGTGCCTTCCGCTCTCAAGAAAACCATCTCTGGAGGGACAGACACCCAAGACCTGTGAACTTTCTGTCTCTAAATGAGTGAAAAGATACAGTTTCTCTGCTTGCTATTCCTAATGTTGTTGGGTAATTCTGTATTTAGATCTTTAGGTTCTAGATCTGGCCTCTTCTAGATCTTTTTGTTTGTTTGTTTGTTTTTTTTTTTTTTTTTTTGAGACAGGGTTTCTCTGTGTACCCTTGACTGTCCTGGAACTCACTTTGTAGAGCAGGCTGACCTCAGACTCACAGAGATCTGTCTGTCTCTGCCTCCTGAGTGCTGGGATTAAAGGTGTGTGCCACCACTGCTTGGTGGATTTTATTTTGAAACATAGTCTTGCTGTGTAGCTTAGGCTGGCCTTGAATTCTCAACCTTCCTGCCTCAGCCCTCTCAAGTGCTGGCATTACAGATGTGAACCATGATGCTCAGGTCTTTTCCCTTTTGTTGACTTCTGAGCAGTGAGCAGACCTTATCTACAAATGAATGTGGTGGTATTGTGTCCCCCAAAATATTGTGCACCCTAATAAACTTATCTGGGATCAGAGAACAGAACAGTCACTAGATATAGAGGCTAGAAAATGGTGGCACTCACACCTTTAATCCTAGCCTTCTGGAGGCAGAGATCCTTCTGGATCTCCGTGAGTTCAAGGCTACACTGGAAATAGCTAGGCATGGTGACTCACGCCTTTAATCTCAGTGATAGCAGAAAGCAGAAAGGTATATAAGGCATGAGGACCAGGGCAGGTTAAGCTTTTAGGCTTTTGAGCAACAATTCAGGTGAGATCCATATGGATGAGGACACAGAGTCTTTCAGTATGAGGAAACAGGATCAGCTGAGGAACTGGCAAGGTGAGGTGGCTGTGGTTTGTACTCCTTCTCTGATCTTCCAGCATTCACCCTAATACCTGGCTTCAGGTTTGTTTTATTAATAAGACCTGTTAAGATTCCTGCTACATCCACAAGATGTGGTATCTGGTGGCATGATGGAGTCAGCTCATCCCAGATGCTGGATCATGGCATGTGTCTCTTCTGCACCGATGGCCCCACACTGGGAGTGTTTGTGTAAGGAAAGGCAGCAGATACTGAAAATCAGGACTAGCTCACCCCTAAGAGCAGTGTTGGAACTGCCCACATACTGTGTGTAAGGGCTTGACTGAATGCTTCAGACCTAATTAATTTGTGATATTACGTGTTATGTATTCCTATGTGTACAGGTGGACTTATGTTATGTAGTGCACATGTGTATATAAGTATGAGTTCAGGCCAGAAGACAGCATCAGATGTTATTCCTTAGGAACCATTCAACTTTTCTTAGGATAGTATTTCTCAATGGCCTGGAACTCACCAAGTAGGCTGGCTGCTAGGCTGTCTGGCCAGTTTACATTGAGATCTAATCATTTCTGCCTCTCCAGGATTGGGATTACAAGTGTGCACCACCATGTATGGTACCCTCTCTCTCTCTTCCTGGGGATCTAAATTAGCCTCATGCTTCAAGACAAGCACTTCATAGATTGTGCTACTTTCCCAGCTCTTACACACATGCTTTAAAAGAAGGCTTTAAAAGAAGTTTGTACTTTGGTATGTATTCTGGGGTTTGGGTGCGTCTTTATTGTCATGTTCTATACCTAGCAACATTGTAAAACACTCAGCAAACTTCTTAGGCTTCTTGTAATGCAATGTTTCTGAATATCCTGGAAGTTAAGGGGAGTGGCACAGACTAGGATATCTGGGGTACTACAAGATGATGGAGTAGCATATGCCTAACTCCTTTGATTGCCACGAGATGGCGCTCTCTTCTTAGGAGAAAAGGACCCAAAAAACCCGAAACCACTGCTGAGCCAGCTGCCTGAGGGCTGGGCTCCTGTTTGCCTGCTCTAATCCATTGCATTTGTGCAGTTGGCTTGAGCTGAACAACATTAAGGTCAAAATCAGTGGTCCGACGCCTCATAAATGTGTCTCTGTGGCCATTTGTGTCAGCATTAATTATTGCCAGTGCTAGGGAGGGGAAGGAGCAGAGTATACCCAGCCCAAGGGCGAGTCCAAGCTGGTGGTGAATCTTGTGTTTGGAGACTAAGGGGAGGACATGAAATTGACCCTGCAGCTCTAGGATGTGACCAAACGATTCTTCACAGTCTGGACGGAAGCCAAAGGAGGTGTCTGCGACCCCTTTGCAGATTCTGAGTTCTTTGCCTTCCCTTGTTCCTCCTGGTTGCTCTTCATTGCTCCACACTGACAATGAAACCCTGCGAATTCCAGGGGCTGCAGGGAAGGAACCTTGTCACCCTGCAGCTCCACACAGATTTGAGCACCCATCCACTCCCTTTAGGGGTGGACATTTTTGACAAATTTTTGACATTTTTTTTCTGGTTATGGTTGATAGGAAGCATAGGGATTCTTACCCCTTTTGGTGCTAGCCTGTGTCTGGATGCCCCAACTAAACACAAGCTTTTTCTTTTGGCCCATTTTGGTTACAGATGCTAATGTTCCCCCTCACGCCCCTTCTGGAACAGCATCCTGGACTCTACTTCCTTTGCTGGCTTGGCTGACGGTCTCTCTAGCCGACACTTCCATGGCTGCTTGCTGAGCCAACTGCTACTGGTCCTGGTGCTTCAGAATCCCTCCCACCCCTCCCCGTGCCCATCACACTCAGCCTTGTTTGTCAGCCTTCCCAGGTGGCCTTCCTTTGCTTAACAACTTCCATTTTCCTCAGATGTCTATGGCCTGGGTTCCTGGACATTTCCTCTGTTATGCCCAATGCTGCAGATCAAGTCTCCTCACCAAGAAACCAAGAGCCCTTCCTGAGCCCTGTAAATATGCTCTTTGTACCCCCTATCTATAAATACTGTAATTGGAGAGTGGGCTATTGGGTGTTTTGTGAAATAGTGCTATTCTCTTTGCTAAGTTCTGAGGAGGCTGTGGGCTGCTGCGATTGTTGCTTTATTCCACATCTCAGAGTCAAGAACAAGATGGCTTCACCTTTTAGCCTCACAGACTGTGGCAAGGCCAACATCCTCCCCAGATGGCCCTGGCCTGGCTGCTTGGGTCTCATTGTGCTGCTCTGAAGGGAACAACCATGTCAGGACACCAATCTCTCTTCCTCATTCCTTCTTTTTTCATTGAGAGAATGTCAGTAGCTGGAGAGGCACAGAAGGTCAAGTGTGTGTTTTCAAGGTGAACAGATTCTGTTTGAACACCGAAGGGAAGGAGGAAGCCCGCCCTGGAAACAAAAGTATTCGAGGTTGTTGACAGCAGGGCGTTTAGCCACTCACTGCCCAGGCCTTCTCCAGGCACAGGCGTGGAAAATTTGAGAATAAGTCACCAGGTCCATCTGTGACACCATACACCCGCTGCAAAAGGCTCACTTCTCTGGTGACCGATTCTACCACCGCTTTCCGAATTCTACCATAGAGCTTTCTCTTCTCAAGTCAAGCTCTTGGTTTGCTTTTGGAATTTGAGGTCCTTTTCTTTTCAGGTTTTGTAGCAAACTGACATCATC